>NC_069504.1:101740636-101743136 GCF_027579735.1 Bombina bombina
AAATCGATGGCTGTTTCCACACAGGACTGTTGAGAGGAATTAACTTCAGTTGGGGGAAACAGTGAGCAGACTTTTGCTGCTTGAGGTATGACACATTTCTAACAAGACTTGGTAATGCTGGAAGCTGTCATTTTCCCTATGGGATCCGGTAAGCCATTTTTATTAAATAAGAATAAAGGGCTTCACAAGGGCTTTAAAGACTGGTAGACATTTTTCTGGGCTAAAACGATTGATTTATAAGCATTTTTAATAGTTTATAGCTTTGAGGAGTTATTTTATTCTTGGGAATTATGTTAAAGAAACGGCAGGCACTGTATTGGACACCTTTTTCACTGGGGGCCTTCTCTAATCATAGGCAGAGCCTCATTTTCGCGCCACTAATGCGCAGTTGTTTTTGGGAAGCAAGGCATGCAGATGCATGTGTGAGGAGCTCAGATACATAGAAAAAGCTTACTGAAGGCGTCATTTGGTATCGTATTCCCCTCTGGGCTTGGTTGGGTCTCAGCAAAGCAGATACCAGGGACTGTATAGGGGTTAAATATAAAAACGGCTCCGGTTCCGTTATTTTAAGAGTTAAAGCTTTCAAATTTGGTGTGCAATACTTTTAAGGCTTTAAGACACTGTGGTGAAATTTTGGTGAATTTTGAACAATTCCTTCATACTTTTTCACATATTCAGTAATAAAGTGTGTTCAGTTTAAAATTTAAAGTGACAGTAACGGTTTTATTTTAAAACGTTTTTTGTTCTTTGTTATCAAGTTTATGCCTGTTTAACATGTCTGAACTATCAGATAGACTATGTTCTGTATGTGAGGAAGCCAAGGTTCCTTCTCATTTAAATAGATGTGATGTATGTGACAAACAATTTAGAGAAAATGATGCCCAAGATGATTCCTCAAGTGAGGGGAGTAAGCATGGTACTGCATCATCCCCTCCTTCGTCTACGCCAGTCTTGCCCACACAGGAGGCCCCTAGTACATCTAGTGCGCCAATACTCCTTACTATGCAACAATTAACGGCTGTAATGGATAATTCTATCAAAAACATTTTAGCCAAAATGCCCCTTATCAGCGAAAGCGCGACTGCTCTGTTTTAGAAAATACTGAAGAGCATGAGGACGCTGATGATAATGGTTCTGACATGCCCCTACACCAGTCTGAGGGGGCCAGGGAGGTTTTGTCTGAGGGAGAAATTTCAGATTCAGGTAAAATTTCTCTACAAGCTGAACCTGATGTGATTACATTCAAATTTAAATTGGAACATCTCCGCGCTCTGCTTAAGGAGGTGTTGTCTACTCTGGATGATTGTGACAATTTGGTAATTCCAGAGAAATTATGTAAGATGGACAAGTTCCTAGAGGTCCCGGGGCCCCCCGAAGCTTTTCCTATACCCAAGCGGGTGGCGGACATTGTAAACAAAGAATGGGAAAGGCCTGGCATACCTTTTGTCCCTCCCCCTATATTTAAGAAATTGTTTCCTATGGTCGACCCCAGAAAGGACTTATGGCAGACAGTCCCCAAGGTCGAGGGGGCGGTTTCTACTCTAAACAAACGCACTACTATCCCTATAGAAGATAGTTGTGCTTTCAAAGATCCTATGGATAAAAAATTAGAGGGTTTGCTTAAAAAGATGTTTGTTCAGCAAGGTTACCTTCTACAACCAATTTCATGCATTGTTCCTGTCACTACAGCAGCGTGTTTCTGGTTCGATGAACTAGAAAAGTCGCTCAATAAAGATTCTTCTTATGAGGAGATTATGGACAGAGTTCACGCTCTTAAATTGGCTAACTCTTTTACTTTAGACGCCACTTTGCAATTAGCTAGATTAGCGGCGAAAAATTCAGGGTTTGCTATTGTGGCGCGCAGAGCGCTTTGGCTAAAATCTTGGTCAGCGGATGCGTCTTCCAAGAACAAATTGCTTAACATACCTTTCAAGGGGAAAACGCTGTTTGGCCCTGACTTGAAAGAGATTATTTCAGATATCACTGGGGGTAAGGGCCACGCCCTTCCTCAGGATAGGTCTTTTAAGGCTAAAAATAAACCAAATTTTCGTCCCTTTCGCAGAAACGGACCAGCCTCAAGTTCTACATCCTCTAAGCAAGAGGGTAATACTTCTCAAACCAAGCCAGCCTGGAGGCCAATGCAAGGCTGGAACAAAGGTAAGCAGGCCAAGAAACCTGCCACTGCTACCAAGACAGCATGAGATGTTGGCCCCCGATCCGGGACCGGATCTGGTGGGGGGTAGACTTTCTCTCTTCGCTCAGGCTTGGGCAAGAGATGTTCTGGATCCTTGGGCGCTAGAAATAGTCTCCCAAGGTTATCTTCTGGAATTCAAGGAGCTACCCCCAAGGGGGAGGTTCCACAGGTCTCAATTGTCTTCAGACCACATAAAAAGACAGGCATTCTTACATTGTGTAGAAGACCTGTTAAAAATGGGAGTGATTCATCCGGTTCCATTAGGAGAACAAGGGATGGGATTCTACTCCAATCTGTTCATAGTTC
>NC_069504.1:101753136-101758136 GCF_027579735.1 Bombina bombina
TCCACATTTGCACGTCATTTGATAGACCACAAATGTGGATTTACATGTTGTTCGATGCTTTATAACAAATTCCTTAGGCCTATTCCAATTTGTTGTTACTTCCATTTACTTATCAATTAAAAGGACACATGCAACAATTTTTTGATCCACATTTATATGTACCATTTTTAAGTGATAACCAACTTAATTTATTGTTTGTTTACTAAATTTTAAGTAATAAATTTGAACAAAAAGGTTATAGCAAGGAGCTCATTAATAAAGCAAGAGAAGAATGTTTAAAGAAAACCTAGGGGCCAGCTAATTGACAAGAATACGCATATCTCTAAGTATATACAAGATGAGAAGGAAGTAAAATTTATAACCACATATAAATGAAGGGGCAACAAGAATAAAATCCATCCTCCAGAAACATTGGAACAGTATAAAGGCAGATCCTCTCTTAAAAGAAATGGTGGGAGAAAACCCTAGAGTAATATACACGAAAAATAGGGATATAAAATGTTTGGTGGCCCCCTCAAAATTAAAAACCCATTACAAGTAAAAAACAATAAATCAAGTTGGTTATCACTTAAAAATAGTGCATATAAATGTGGAACAAAAATTATTGCATGTTTCCTTTAATTGATAAGGAAATGGAAGTAACAACAAATTGGAATAAGTCTAAGAAATTTGTTATAAAGCATCAAACAACATGTAAATCCACATTTGTGGTCTATCACATGACGTGCAAATGTGGATTGATTTATATAGGCCGTACGAAAATCAAAATAAAACGCAGAGTATATGAACATTTAAACAATATTAAAGATAAATTTGAAGGACATACTGTGTCCAATCATTGTAAGTATAAACACAAGGGTAGTAGTGAGGGAATCAAATTTAAGGTATTAGAATGTGTGAGCAATGCAGGGAATGAGGGGGATAGACTAATGAAATGAAGGCAGAAACTAAATGGATCCATTCCCTAGGTAGTATGACACCACAAGGGTTAAATATCGATATAGATGTGCAAGCCTTCATGTTATAAGGAATATAGCCAGAATTGTACGGTTAATCTTCTGATATAAATTAGGAAGAAAATGATGTCCTATTATCCTATATAATAAAAGACAAGAGTTTGTCTGAAGCCGTCATGCGCAGTTCAGACAAACTCTTGCCGCGAGGACCCGGCAGCAGCTCAGCTGTAAGAGGCGCGCGAGGACCCGGCAGCAGCTCAGCTGTAAGAGGCGCGCGAGGACCCGGCAGCAGCTCAGCTGTAAGAGGCGCGCGAGGACCCGGCAGCAGCTCAGCTGTAAGAGGAGAGAAAGAGAAAGAGAAAGAGAGAGAGATAACACAACACGGCCCGTGTCAACGGGCTTTAGGACTAGTAATGTTATAAAATGTTAATGTTTTTATGAAGTAATTAAGTATTTAAGTATGCATCAACTAGATTTTTATCTATTAGAATTACAGTGTTTTTAATTGTAGAAATGTTATTGCGGACTTAGAATAATGAATTGTTGCTTTGTTTTAATGTATTTTATTTTATTTATTGCTTTTTATCAGTCTCAATGTTTAGAAAGCATTATGCTAGTAATTGTTTTAAAATGTTAGTCCATTTGATAAGAGAGAAACAAAGTATCAGATAACCTATATTAGGGGTGTAAACGGACTAATGGACCAATAATAAACGTCTGAAATTTTTGTGGGCGGAGTTCAACAGCAAGCCCGGCAATTTTAAATGGTAAACGTAATCCAGGGACAAACACACCTGTTGAGAAAGTCTGCCCGAGAGCGGACGAAAACGCATTCAGAAAGAGTAAGAGGAGAACAGTGCTGCAAGGCGAAGAAGTCCGTAACAGCTGGGAGAAAAGAGGGCTGCAAACCTGAGCTCGGGATTACATCTACCAAGCCCTATCCGTTCATTACGGACACTTGCCCTGTGAACCGGAGACTTTTGTGAGCACTTAAGGGAACTCTCCACAAGGATTCCTATTGAGGCATTTTAACTTCTTACTTCTAGTAAGTGCAATATAGTGTGTATATGTGTGCAATCTTAATAAAATTGATACTGTGAGTCACTGGGTGCGTCTGTCCCCTTTTTCCTCAAAGTTTCTTGTATCTAGAGAACTGACAAGCTACAGCAGTCCAAGAGAAATGCGGCACCAGACTTTTGAAGTGATTTAAAGGAATCATTATACACAGGAGTGCGTTGACCTATACGGGAAACATACATCTCAAGGAATATTAAGTATACAGTATATCAAGGCTGACTCAGCCATTTAAGTTTATTACTGGACATTAATAGTTTAAGTGTAGTATTGTATAGTGCATATCGCATTGATTATATAGGATATGTGTGTATATATTTATATATGAAAAGGTCTTGCTGAATTTGTACAAGCCAGAAATACTTGATACTGGCAATAGGTTCTTATATGACATTCCAATTGTCAGTGGAGCCCAGCTATAAGTTAATAAAAAAATCAATATACATAAATAGCCTTTAAACCTCTAAATTTCTGACTGTTTTGAAGAGTCTGCAAACCGTCTCTTATCTCAGTACATCTTATCAGCTTTTCACAGCAAGACAGTGCTAGTTCATGTGTGCCATGTAGAGAACATTGTGCTTAATCCCGTGTTATTTATGAAGCTTCACTAATTGGCTAAAATGTAAGTCTGTAAATAGCACTGAGATAAGGGGACAGTCTCCAGAGGCTTAGATACAAGGTAATCACAGAGGTAAAAAAAAGTATATTAATATAAGAAGAAGAATAAACTGGGGAATGGGTGATAAAAGGGATTACTTATCTTTTACATATATATATATATATATATATATATATATATATATATATATATATATATATATATATATATATATATATATATATATATATATATATATATATATATATATATATATATATATATATATATATATATATATGTCCAGCAAAGTGCACTCCAGATCTTGCATATATGCGCCTTGGGTGCTAGAGCCAAAATATTAATACATCAAAAACAAGCAGCACTCCAAAGGTCTTATATCCATATGTCACCTTTATTTACGTGAACGTTTTCGGGCTACAAAGAACCCGTCCTCAGACTTACAAGGCTATGTAAACTTACCACCACGCTGTGTTATATCCACCACCAAACAAACAATGAACTACGCTCTCCACGTTAGATGCGTCTCCCCTACGAGTGACGTCATCCGCCGTGGCAACGTAACAGGGACTGAAATAAAATGAATACATTAGGCAACAAATGCGCAAATAAACATAGGCAATACACATCCTATTCTAATATCGGGCAATAGAAAAATGGGCAATAGAAAAAATAGACAAAATATTGAAATATAACCTGTAATAATGTTGTGCAGTTCCTAGTGCCGTACCACACATGTCCCAGCGGTTACCATAGCAACCTATATGAACAATGTAGCACATTCAATACGGCATATGTGGAGGGCAACATGAGAACTACAAACATATAGGTATAACATACAGCAACCAAAACATAACTGCAATAGACCATCTATATATGCAAGAACAGTAATAAATACCTCAACATACTAACAAAGGCCAATTATAATAAACTGCCCTGTAATTACAATATAGGACTAAAGCATAAGGGTAAGACAATTTTGTCAAAAGCTACCATAGGTTGCTAAATAAACTCTATTAATTAACTATATGCCATACCAAAAAGAAAAATAAAAATAAAATTAAAAAATAATAATTAGAATGATTCTGGACTCTCAACAGAGACATCCATTTTTAGCAGAGACTTATAAGAACACATGCCAGTCCAACTGAGTATTCAGTCCATAGGGGACCAGAGTATTCAACTCAAATGTCCATTTGGCTTCCCTTTGTAGCAGCATACGGTTCCTATCTCCTCCTCTGGATAATGGCGGTACATGGTCAATGATCGTGTATTTAAGATCCATAACAGTGTGCTTCATTTCCAAAAAATGTCTGGCTACTGGTTGTTCCGATGCTCCTTTCTTAATCGCTGTCTTAATAGCAGATCGGTGATTTGCCATGCGTGTACGTAGGTCATCCGTAGTCTTCCCTACATAATATAGTCCACAGATACAGTGTAAGAGGTACACTATATGTGTAGTGGTACACGTCAGGCGGAATCTGTGTTTGTACATTTTGCGTTTGTGTGGATGAGTGAAGCATGATCCAGTTATCAATCCTCCACAAGTAGTGCAGCCAAGACATCGAAATACACCTGGTTTTTTTATGTCCAGCCATGTAGCTGTTTTGTAGCTTTGTACAGGGTCAGTGTTAATCAATAAGTCCCGTAAGGACTTCGACCTTCTGTAACCCACCCTGGGTGGTTGTGAGTTGTACAGAGGTAGGGATTTATCAGTATTGATGATCTTCCAATGCTTGTTTAAGATATCCATTAAGGGACCCTTATCCCCTGTGAAAGTAGTCACAAATGTCATTCTTCCATCCTCAATCTTAGGCTCTCTATCTGGAAGTTGGCAAATATTGTCACATTGTTCTTTCAACAATTTATAAGGATAACTCCTTGTTCTAAACCGCTGTACCATCTCTTCCAATTGTAAATCTCTGTTACTTATTTCTGAGTTGTTCCTACTCACTCTCAGCAATTGCGATTTCGGCAATGCTCTCTTCAATGCCGGGGGGTGGCAACTGGTGTAATGTAATAGGGAATTTCTGTCAGTTTCCTTTCTGTACAGTGTCGACTGGATTTTCCCATTCCCTTTATATAATCTAACATCCAGGAAATCGATTTGTGTTCTACTATACACCATTTTGAACTTCAGAGCTACATTAGCCTCATTCAATAGTTGATACCAAGTCTCCAGGTCCTCCAAAGTACCAGACCAAATGAGAAACAGGTCATCTATATACCTCTTAAAAAATCGGATGTTCTTGACCTGAAACAATGTCGTCCCAAACTCTTCAAAGTGGGCCATAAACAAGTTGGCATACGATGGGGCCATATTCGACCCCATCGCCGTCCCTTTCTTCTGT